>NC_135498.1:61406387-61438887 GCF_052857255.1 Amblyomma americanum | reverse complement strand
CATATAATAACGCTTTCGAGAGCTCATGAGCCCTGCGCATCGTGTGACATCTAATAACCGAACTGAGTGTACAGCTAACACGTGTTTTTTCACAAAAGCTAAGCATGTTCTATAATTCGGTGGCTGCTACCGCTTTTCTGGAGATCATATCATAATGAAAGTACACACATATGTGCCGCCCTCAAATTGAATGGGCCTATAGCTGTAACGTTTGCGTATTGAATTCGGTGTGTATATAGTTCACTTTTCGCAATATAGTTCGACAGCCTCTTCGTCCGACGTACTACCGTCGCCAATTAATCACTGTTCGCCGAGGGATACGGTCCGTTCATTGGCGTAGATAATTTGTTACACAGCTCAGGGGCACATTGAGGCTCGCTGTGAGAGCTCGTCCTTGCGTATGACGTCAGGCAATGGTCGCCAGACATTCGTTTCGTATCGCAACAACTAGGTTGCGGTTGGTACTATAGTATACTGGATTGCTTTAATAAGTGTACCTAATCTAGTAAAATATAGTTGGGACTATAGTCAACAACGCATGACTGCCAACTGAGTCAAGTCTGTTCATGCTTTGTATGGACAGAGGTAAGATTTGAATAAACCCCATTGGCCCTGGAGGACCTGAGGGCTGCACAATCTCGCACTTTTTTGTGAACCCCAGCTCTTGCAGGGAGCCATGTCTGTGAAACTCTATCAGCGTTGTGCGTTCAGCACCATGTAAGAACATGGCACAGTGCTGCTTCCGTCATTGATTCTCGCAACGTATACACTTGTAGCCAGCGTGGAACTCCGCGGCTAACTGTTGCTTCACGTTATGTGTGAATAGCAGCATGCCCTACAGTGCAAGAGCACTGTAGTGCGTGTCGTTTTTTATTACAGACTAAAGAACAGACCTCGGAGAAATACTGCAGTCAACCTTTCAAGCAGCGTGCAATGTCTCCTCAGCGCACAGTTTAACTCCACAGCGTACTTAGACGAGCCAGGCTCGTCATAAGGGGACCGTCATTTCTGGCTTATGTCGGGTCCAGCTTGACGTGTTTTTTTTCGGCACTGCGACAGATGGCAGCACATGTACTAAATGACGATTTTCTACCATTTCTGAAAAAAAAAATATGGTCGTTGGGGGGTTAAAAGCACGGCGACAACGCCGCGCGTGTGCGTCCTTGGTAAGCCCTCAGCTGCGTTCGTGACGCACCCGAGAAATGCGCAACAGTGCCGCAACCACCTCTCAGCCTTGCCGCACGGTCGCTCTTCTTCTGATGCTCTCTTATTATTTCCTCTGCGGCAGAGACATAGCGTCGTCGCCGGTCAAGGCCACTGCGCAGACAAGGCGAGCCTCCGTCGCCGCCGCTGGTAACGCCTTCTCACGTCCGGCCTAATTTTGCTTAATTCGACCTCCAGGATGGGATGTTGCGCAGCGTCTCGCGGGGCAACAACATGCGGAGAACGCGCCTTGTTTCAAAACATGCGTCATTGCCTTGTTTGTGCTCGCTTGAGCAAGTGCACTTGTGCGATCACGCAATGGTTTGTGCAGCTAGCGTATCTATGCTTTTAAACAGCCGCTTTACTTGCAAAGACGAGGGAGGGAATGCGGGAGTGAATTGCTTAGACTGCATGCCTGGAGTGCATCTGTTTCTGCCGCTTTCAACTAAGATTGTTTGCCTCTCGGGTATCGCGTCACTTACTGTAGCAGTACGAAAACTATATGAAAGAGAGCGGTGCTGTTGACGAGGCAATGCATCGTTTTAATTTGTTTCTTTTTTTCATCAGCTTATTTTCGGTTGTTATAGCGGCGGTAGAGCTCAGAAGGCTTGTGCACCGACATTGTTGGGGTTTACGCGAAGGATGCTGTGTCGTGGGGCCCAATTAAAATAGCTTGTTAGACATAACGTCAAGTAGGCAGCATTTAGAAATGAACGGACAGCTTAGTCGTCGCAACATGTTTTTGAACTGGTAAATACCGGTTCTAAAACAAAAAAAAAACTAATTGCTAGCTCACTGGTGAGTTTTAGAGTCGTTGGATACTTCTTTGAAAAGACCGCCGTGTTACTTGTTAAAGAAACTATTATTTATAGCAGCATTGTGCGCAGTAAGGCACGTGTAGTATATATATGAGAAGAGTTTCAGGTACTCTACGTTGTTTTGACTGCGCGTTGCTCAATAAAGAGCAGAAAGTCCGGACGGTCACATCTGGAACAATACCACTCAAAGGTTGGCAGTTGTACAGCGTGAGGGCCACTCACTTCCTCGAGGATGCTTCCGTGGATGGGCGTGTGATAGAGCTCCTCTATGCAGGGCATGAGCATGTCAGCCGCCTGCTTCAGCACCGACATCATCTGGCTGTCATCTGCGGAAGAGACGCGCAAGACTGCCGTGTTCTGCCAACCGTGGCAGGCGCGCACCGTGCCAGAGCTATGATAACACCGACTCCCGAAACTTCCTACAAGGTCACTCTGTCAAAATCTGGTACTCTGACCGGGCCAAAATCCGGCGGTTAGCGGATTGCCATGAAGCTTGAGGCATTCAGATGAGCTGCCCAATGCATTTTGAAACGCAAATGTGATGAAGAAAGATAAGTCACAAGGCGTAGCCAAGTACGGGCTGCTAAGCTTGTAGGCGACGCCATAATCTGGTAATCTCTACAAGCTAGCTACAGATTAGTTCTAGCCGAATTTTGACTTTCACAAATGGAGGGCAGGATTGAAGAAACTTCGTCTGATAATACCGAGTACAAACTAAACCTGGACGCCACTATTCAAACGCGAGAACAGAAACAGAAATTACGACGGTGGGAAAGAAGTATATATACAGACCGTGGGGTTCGATGTCATTTTCACATAGCGGCCGTCGAACTTCCTAAGTGGTAATTTACCATACAATCATGTTGAGAAAATGGCGCAGACAGGAAGTAAGGATAGACCGACGCAGAATGAGTGCTCGCTGACTGTCTGCGTGCTGTTTTCTTCAAATTATCTGGCACCAACTATAGCCGAACTCCATGCTGTCCTTGAGTAAATGCTCAAATATTTAATCTGCCTGAACTAAAATATTTTCATTCCGCTGTTTGAGCTTCACTTTTCTGCAACTGCGCATTATTTGTGTTAGGCATCTGGCATATCTGTTCGCCCTTGGCACTGAAGCTGGACAATCAGCTGCCTCATAATGAAGAAAGATTGAAGGGAGCAAGTTTGCCTAACATGTACTGTTCGTAAACAGTAACGCGCTTAATGTCTCTTGGAAGCAATCTCATCGAGCTTTCCAAAAATGCCGGCTCCAGCTCCTCACAAAACTTCACCTCATTATGAATTAATGCAGCCGCAAGCCTGCAAAGTCTGCTAGTGCTGGCTATAGTGTGTATATTGCTTAGATAGGAGCATTAAATTACCTAATAAAAAAAAAACATACGCTTATAGAGATCGTATACGCTGCATCGAGCACACAGCAACTGCTACATCACATACTGTTGTATACTCCAGGCTCTGCTAAAATCATAGTCATACGGGCAACCCTTCACACTTGTATAAACCACTAAATATTGAAAATTAAATGCAGCCGCTAATCGGCGCGCTTTCGTCAAATACATATTTTGAATCAATTGAGGACACTGCATGCAGCTTTTAACTTGTTTACTTTTCTTCACACAACATTTCTCAGATCACAGTCGAAACACTGCCCACGAAGTTGTGTTGTCGACATCTGGATCACCGAAGAATACGTTGAGCAAAGGAAATACAGATCTTTGTCTTTCTTACATAATGTTCCGAACCTCTTGGACTACGAGTGTTTTCCATGAAAATTTAGGTTTTAGGCCTTTTCATTTTCAATTAATCTGACAAATTTACGAGATCGCTGCTCAGCCAAATCGGTTCTGCAGCGCCCTGAAATTCTGAATTTCACAATTTACTCTGGCATACGACCCCGGAATTCTCTCCTCCCATACAGTATAAATACGAATGCGCCTATACAGGAGTAAAAAGGGAGTAAACTGTCCTCCAGCGCGCTCCCTTTTATAAAAGGGAGTTTGCTAGAGAACACCTTCCCCCCTGTTTACTCCTTTCTGTTTATAGTTCACTACCAAAACGCACTGTGTTTGAGGCCAGGCTGCAGCCTCTTCAGCCCACAACGCGTATGGTTTATAGAGATAAGAAAAACGATAACAGAGTCGTCCCCGTTGAGTTTACGAGCCAAACCGATTGCACGTTGACTGTATGGGGATTTTACATGGAATGCAGACGGGAAAGCGTAGGTGAGCCTGATTGCGCATCTATAGACGTCCAGGCCTTCCCGAACCGGAATTACTATAACAGAGATAAATTTACCCCGTTCATGATTTAAATCCACTATATCTTATCGTTTTATCGTGGCTTCAAGAGAGACCTTCAGAGATCTTCAAAAGATCTTCAAAAGAAGAGAGATCTTCAAAAGTGCTTTGCAGAGCATATGTGCGGATATGTCGAAAACGCGCAATTCTCTCTTTTCTTTTTGAAAGAAAAATACAGCGCGAACAGAGACGACGGACAAAGAAGAGGTGCACAAAATTAACATCAAAATGAACATAACCCAACTAGCCCAACTTTCTATCCTACTACAGCAAATCTCTCTTTTCTGCCTTTATGCTGTCTGGGCCACTAAGAGCACAGCGGTAACTCTGCTTACTGTCGCCTGCTTTCGTCGACAAAGCTTTGAGTGTTCGCTCTGCAATGCGCCTGTGACGTTAGGAACGCAAACATGCTGCAACTGCTCCCATGTGTAACGATAATTAATAATGCATCGTTAGAACGGACTACGTCATCACCTGGCGTGTTCCCGCAGCCTTCGTTGCCGTAGCCGGTCGCAGCCAACAGTAACACCAGGAGCAACGGGCCAGCGAGCACGTTCCTCACCAGGACTCCTTCCAGTAATCCAAGACCTGCCATAACAGAAGTCGACGTAACGTGAGATCGCTTTTTGCTCTAACAGCGTCGTGATGCCCGACGCTAGTGCCGCGCTTGTCCGCCAGGGGGTCGTCAGCGTCCAGCTGTGAGACGAACCTACTGGACTTGATCCCCAGTGAGGTATATCTGCCTAGTGTGTTTGCCTCCGAGGTGCCCTTGAACAGCGTCCTCTGCGCACGCCACTCTAGCAGCTGGGCAAGCAGATCAAGGAAGTTCACCCTCCCGTCTTCGGAGATCATCACTCATCCACATGCAGCATTCAGACAAGTGTGTCGTGTCAGTCGGAGCAGCTAGAGCGACTGGACCGAACGGTTACCCACCCTGGCCGTAATTGGCTTAACGTGCAGCGTACTACCCCATCCTGCATCGCTATTGACTGACTAGAGCTTTTCGGCCACTCTCTGTGCCGCCCTCCGATTTCGCTTGAGTAGTGTGCTAACTATTCCAGGACAGTTTTACCGCCCTGGTATGTCCTTACATGTCCGTCTTTACATATGAACAGGCCGATAACGCCTTCCTACAGTCATTAAAACGATGAAAATCAGGAGGACACGGCGGTGTTCTGATTCCAAAAAAAAAAAACGCAATCACTTTCATTTTACAGGTTTAAATGCGTGAAGGTATTTCCATAAAGTAGACGGCATCGCAGTATGCCGTACCTAACCATCAGGAAAAATGAGAAAAAAAAACACACGAAAACTTCCGCGTTGGCTTGCTGTTCAAAGAAAGCGTTTCCTGGTTGCGCCTGATGGACTGGCGACGTTTGGAACGATGACTGGAGAGGGGCATTCAGTGCATTAGAGCTATCATCCTTACCGCGTCTCCCCGGAGCAGAGGGAAGGGTGCGGGAATTTTACTAGGCTATCACTAAAACCCCAATTTCAAATTTCAGCGATGTTTATTTGTCCGAGGCTTCTGACAAGTTATCACGTGCCCGCCAGGTTGTGGGCAGCCTGTCAGCAGGCTTTTTGTTCAGCTCTACAGAACACTTCATGGCAAAACACTCTTTGACCGCGAGTGGGTTTTGAACACGCGGCGAAGCGAAGAGACCACCTTTGGTGGCCACTGCATTAGATCACTACGTCATCGCCGCAGCCGAACTCTAGCTGCCAGTCTCTCGCGCTGTGCTTTCGTCGTCTTCTTCAACTTCCACCCGTGCGCAATGCGTCCAGAACGCACCGCTATCGCACTAACCTCTTAAACCGAGCCTCTAACCGAAACCGAAGTGAAAACCGAAATGCTAGCGCACCTAACTTGTATTTGGCATAAGCAGACTAAAACGTCCGCCATTTCTTTTTATACTTGGGATCAAGTAAAGAAAGCAGAGGAAAAACAAATGCCCCAGCTGGTATGGGACCGAGCTCATGATGCTCGCGTGCCTTGTGCAGAGCTCTACGTAAACGTGCGACATACGCGCAGCGGTCGCTGGATGCCAGAAGGTAGTGGATGATGCCATCATGCTGCCTGAAGTTCTCAGCACCTTCGCGCCCTTACAGGCTCCCCTGTGCTGCATTTCGGCAGCACAGTAATGTGACACGGGGCTATATGAATCTGTCAGGCGTTGCACACCCTCATTCGTAACACCTTGACCTGCGTCAAGATGCACTTGGGGCAAGCCCACGAAACGAACGCAACCTCTTCATCAGCAGGAGCAACGGCTGCAGTGAGGTTACATCTAGTGCGCGACAGTGGCCCCTCCTGGTGATCGCCAAATGACTGTGCTACGCTACTCGCGGCCATCTTATCCCTGCAAATTTCCTGACGACATCATTCTAAATGATCCCTTGCTGCTGGAGACTACTCTTTTATAGTCGCTTCTCTTGAAAACCACCCTACCATGAAGAGACCCATCGGCAATCTGATCTGCTTGTTACATTACTAGTCGGAGTAAATTTTCTTCTCGCAATTTCAGTTAGGGCCCCATCAATAGAGAGAGAGAGAGTAAACTTTTATTTGTAATAAGAAGACCGGAGCGGACTGTGTGCCGTTGTCCTCAAACACTACATCTAGTAACGTTCCTTTCCTTCTCTCGCTGCGCTGGGCTCAGTCTAATTTGAATATTATTCGTTAACCACACATCGCTCATATACTTTCCGTGATGCCCTTAAACTACTGTTTGAGACATGAAGGTACCTCGCCAATGCACTCCCTACCCATCCTTACTTTTTAGGGAGTTGCTTCGGTACGATATCAATCTGCCGTCGTTCTATGCTTGGTCGAGATTCAGGTACTCCTACACTGCTCGCAAACTATTTCTTTGACTTCTTACGACTAGTTTTCGACTGAACAGTGCCTTTAGAGCGTACCGACCAAATTTTCCCTCTTAAGTCCTATATCGTAATTTGTAATTAGGACGTGGACTTGATGAAATCGGCGAATGGTTTTCGGCGTTTAATTAATTTCGGGAAATCGGTGTTTTTACGCTAGCTGTACTCGGCGAGCGCTAAAAACGATGATTATCGTCGGCAAGAATTCTCAGAGTTTGCGCATGGGGTGATAGGAGAAAAGAGTGTCAATGTTTTCACCTCACCTGCACACACGCTATGCACGTTGCCTGTAGTAGCATGCAGGCTTGTCGATGTGATAGTGTTAGCGGGCTCGTGTTGGCAAAACCCAACTCCGAAAATGGTCGTCAGAAGCAGTGCTTCAGGTGTTAAGAGACGCTCGGGACAATACACGTTCTTATCACTCGTATGTAGTTTCCAAAAGAACGGAGCTACGGCAACAGCACCGACCCTTCACAACGGCGAATTCGAACCTGGGGCTGAAGCTTCTTCAGGCTGAATTCGTTTCCCACTAAGAGTCTGTAGGTCTGCTCGTATTGCACTAATTCCTCTGGCAACGCCATTTTCCACGAGCGTAAACTATTCGGACGTTGTTCTAGGTGTCACCAGACTGGAACTGTAAGTTATAGTGGGTGTTTCCGTGCATGTTCTTTAGCAACTTCTCTGAGCACCTTCTAGAATGTTGTAAAAATGCCGTGAGCTACATTCTCAGGTCTTCATCTACCATATTCATGACACTGTCCACGCTTCTGTGGTCTGCTGCTGGTACCTTAGTCTAGGAATACAACCAACTGCGCATAGCGTGCGTACCAATGAGGCAAGAAAACGTATTGAGCTCTTTTTGTCATCATTCCTTTTGTAAACTTTGATACTTTTTTGCTCCGATAATCACTGCATTTCGAATTTTTAGTGCATAAATAGCGAGATTAAACATATGTCCTCAAAAGACATAAACGCCGAAAAACGACCTCCAATTTTTCTCGGCAATAAACATCGAAAAGTCCATGGCTATATAGTCCTACTAATTCCATACTTTTTTACCAGCGGGTGTTGGTTAGGTTCTTCCGGTTAAAACCAAAAAGTGCACAACTTAGCTCTAATACATCTCCTGAGCTACTTAACATGATAGTATCAGCAAATCTGACGTTTCTGATGATGAGAGTGAATTTTTTATACCTAATTCTTCTCAATCCAACCCTCGGAATTCTTCCTTTGTAGACATGAGGTAAATAACAACGAAGACTTGCGCAGGACTTCTTTCTGGACTGGAATTTTTTTACTTCTCCCTTTAACGATTATGACTGGTGTGCAGTATTGGTAGCCGTATTCTTGCATCTTTACGTTTGCTTGATTAACGCCCTTGTTATTCACTTAACACTTGACAGTATTTGATACTGCTGAAATAACTGCTTTTTTAAAAAAATAAGAGACGCCGATCAGTGAAAAAAGGTTCGTTCTTGACGTTTCGGCTTCCGCACGGAAGCCTTGTTCACAATAACTGCTTTATGCACATTCTACGAAGACCACACATATAGCGTCTTTTTACTTGGAACATTTATATTGTAAGTTATATTTTTCCAAACCTGCTTATGTTCTATTGTGGCTGGAATCATGTAAATAATAGATTAAGGAAGTTACTTGTAAAACTGCAGTATTTAAAATGTCTTTTTTTTTTCGTAGAAATATGAGTCAACGAAACACGAGTTATCATTGCATGTCGCAATGATTCTGTCAAATAATGCATTTCCTGCGCCATTTTGACCACTGACATAATATAGTATAATGTTCTTACGTACAAGGGTCCGATTATATGTTCTCACGAGTGTATGCTGTGTTATTTACTTTCATTGCTTTGATTGTTTTCTACTTTTCCTTCTTCCCACCACCACTGTAATGCCTACAGTCCCTGTCGGTACTGTTACGCATAAAGAGATAAGCATTTGTCTGTAACCTGATTGACCACTTGTGTGTAACCCATTGTCGAGTACTCTTTCTGAAAACCAACTACTTGCCTGTGCCGATTGAATCTTACCCTTGCGATGTCCAGGCATTGAAAATGTCGAATAAAACTTATGAGCTTCCAGGTTTTCTTCACGTGGCAGAAATACAAAAAAAAACTGGGGTGTTTATTACGAAAAATGTTCTTCCAAACTAATTAAATTTTGCCAAGTTAGCTTAGGTTTCCATGTCTAAGAATGATAAAAGTGCGCAAATACACAGGCGCATACAGTAAATCAAGAAAAAATTCAGCGCAGTTTTATGCACAAGTAATGTTAGGCTTTTCTGCTATTAAAAAGGGCGGGAACTTTTCTGTCAGCAGGCCTCCTGCGTCGTGGGGTCCTGACGTTTTGACCCTGCTTGAATAAGTATGTTGTCAAATACTTTTCCTGCAAATATGTTTAATTCATGCATTTCTCCGCGTAGAAAGAAAATTTATTAACATCTTTATACTCTGTGTCATATGTGATACGGCAGTCATTACAGGGCTCTGTCAACAATTGGCATCGTAAATACATTTTGGGCAACATACAATGAGCTAGTCGGTATATCATTATTCATGTTTTTGATGCCACCCTTTCTGGTTCGCATTTGCTCCCAGTGTTGCCTTGTCTTTTTTCTAATACCCCAAGCTCGCAAATACTTTCTTAGTAATACCATACGTGCTCTTATTTGTTGTAAAGTTGTTTCTCTAATCCATCTCCTTACTGTGGTAGAAAAACTAGTGCTGCGGATGCTACGAGTTGGTATGACCCGCAAGCTAAAGCTCTTTAAATTGCCTGCAATGTTTGGCGTGTGGTGGTGGTGGTGAAAACTTTAATGGACACAGGGGAGTTCAGGACACATGTTCCAACTTTGACTTTGCGCCGAAGAGATAAATTTTTCATCAAATGTTATGCACCTATACAGTTATGTAACCTAAGTTCTGTCGTGCAGTTATAAAGGCGGGTTCTCGCTATAGTGTTCTGTTCAGTTACCATTAATGGCTCTGTGACAAGAGATATCACAAGACAGTACTTCAACCTATGCATCTCTCGCAACATGCATTCACTTCTTATGTCCCTTGCGGCAGCCTTTCTTCGCAAGTGAAGAAAAAAACCAAGTGCAGATTTTGATTAGACATCCATCAATCTGACCTGTTCTCTTCCCCGCCGTGAACAACGTTCTCGCAAAACAGAAGTCGAGACATTGAATTTGGCAAAGTTTGATACTACTTAGCTACTTACTAGTGGAAAGCTCTTCTGAGGTGTCGTTCATCGACGTATCTCATATGGATGGGATTTGGATAAAACTGTGCTAGTTGGATGTTTATTTCAGAGGACAGCTAAACAGCGCGTGACACGGAGCGACGCGAAAAGATGCGTAAATCATGTCTGCTACTCAGCCTGGTCTTGTGCAAGGATGGATTTAATAGCCCTCTCCCTGTTCACAATTTTCTCGACAAAGAAAGGTCAAGAAATTTAGTCTCTGTCTCTCTCTCTCTCCGACCTCTAGCCGTTTGCTTCGTGAAAGGTTCTAGCTTGCGCGAACCGGGAACTGTGCTTAACATAGCCCACAATTTCTCGTCGTTATCTCTGCCTAGGAGAATGTGAAGAAGTTAAGTTTAAGATGATGTAAGCAAATTTTTGCAGCTGTAGCATTCCTCAGAAGAACATGACAAGTGCTATGTGTAGACCGGCTGGTCAAATATTTTGCCTGTATTTCTGTTTTTATATCCATATATGCTTTCTGCGGTGTGTTTGTGTTAAGCTTGTCTGTAGTGTGTTTAGTGTTGCCACTGCTGAAGGAATGATTTTCTTTTTAGCGTGACATGCCTGCGTATTTTTTATTCTTTTTTGTGGTGTCACTGTTAAAAAAAATACGCAGTGAAAAAAATAAGCGCAGGCGCCAATCCGTGTTCCGCTTAGTCGATGGACACTGCGGTCTGGTACCAGTGGACGCAGGTGAAGAAGCTCTTCCGATTCGCGACTGGGACCGTGGGCCTCCGGAAGCTGCAGCCCTGTGGAGAGAATAAGTAGGGCGAAGTGTGATACAAGAAAAAGTGTCCCATTTGAAAAGCGACATTCAACTGCCTCTCCAATGCGGACGTGAAAAATTGCTCCTAAAACAAAAGAAAAGAAATAAGGAATGAAGAAAAATAAAGAAAAATAAAGAGCAAGAGGGCAAAAAAGAGAAGCCGAAAATCAGCTTCTACTAATAGACACTCTTTTTGTCTTCTAAAACAATTCCAGTCTGACTGAAGCTTGCACCAAAAAGAATTAAAGGAATATTGTTGAAATAAAGCTTGATATTGCAAATAATGTAGCACTGCTTTGTAGTACGCACATAAGTCGCGGTGATAGTTGTAAAATGTGTGTCTGGGCATAACAGCAATCAGTCCTATATAGAGCGTGGGAACTGCTGGAAATCGCCTTCGAGAACCCACATTCATTCGAATTCTCCAGGCCTCCTAGTTCTTTTTGCACAATATTTTCCGTATGTTCACTCCTCTCTTGGGCGCTCCACACACTACCACCACTTTCTTAGCCTACTATGAAGGTGCCGTACGTGCGTTGGGAGTAGGCTGTAATTAGCAGCTTGCAAAATCTCCTACGTGTCAGTCGCGTCCCACTCTGTCCTTGAGTAGTCGTGTGCTGTAGCTTACGAATGGCTCTGCTGTTTCTTTGGACATGTGTTGAGCGGTGTTGGTTTCTTACACCTTACCTGCTTGTGGAGTTGCCAGCAGCCTTTCATCGAGCCTGTGCACAAATACGGGCCACTAGGCCAAACCACACGGAACACTGCCACTAGCGTTACCATCGTGACATCAAATTGGGCGAGCGTTCCACGTCGATTGCCAACGAGCAAGCGAAGTACTTACAAATAATTTCTCGCTGATATCTTCGGCTGGTTTTGGAAGGTCGCTCATCTCGGACTGTAAAGGAGAAAAAGTATGTAGACTCAAAGCATGGTACTTCTAACAACTATATAGCATTCTATCTTTTAAAAAATTAAGTTTAGTGGCAGGTAATATGAAAGCAAATTTTCGGTGTCTTTGGGAGTAGAGCCTCTAAATAGCAGCAACATAAAGTCGTCTCAGTAGCCAGAAGTGTCACGACGGTAGGCCGTATTTAAGCATAGACATGCAAGAACCATGAAAGTAAAAAAAAAAAAACAGCAGATGTAGTTCCCGGGTTCTAACCCGACAGCGGCGGCTGCGTTTTTATGGAGGCAAAACGCTAAGGCGCCCGTGTGCTGTGCGATGTCAGTGCACGTTAAAGATCCCCAGGTGGTCGAAATTATTCCGGAGCCCTCCACTAAGGTACCTCTCTTTTCCCTTTCTTCTTTCACTCCCTCCTTTATCCCTTCCCTTACGGCGCGGTTCAGGTGTCCAACGATATATGAGACAGATACTGCGCCATTTCCTTCCCCCAAAAAACAATTTATTATTATTATTATTATTAGTAGTAGTAGTAGTAGTAGTAGTAGTAGTAGTAGTAGTAGTAGTAGTAGTAGTAGTAGTAGTAGTAGTAGTAGTAGTAGTAGTAGTAGAATCATATCGTGTGCAAGTTTGCACTGCACGGATGTATCAATGCGTTCGTTGCAAATAATTAATTATTGCCTAGCAATTGTGTTCTCTTATAGCTGTGACTGGAGCTGCAGGGACAAACTTCGCCTATCTGTAAGTTCACTCAAGGTGCCGAACCATAAGGATTGCGTTGGATAAGCGGGTCAGACCACTTGAGGCGCACACCAGAAAGATGCACTCAAGTTTGAACGCCACATCTTCCAATGAACATATCATTGTTTAGCGTGCCGCTATCGAGCTTTGTGATACTATGACTAACTTGCACTTTATTTCATCGCACTATTTGCTGCTGTATAAGAGTCCCACACAAATTTTTGTTCCTTTTCAAGTGTGTCAAACGGTGGTCGAAACTTCTTCCCTCACATGTCAACACTGACAGTAGCAGTGGTCATTGACTTTCCTCTTTAGAAACAGTGCACAACTCTTCATCATCATGCTGAGCTTCTTCCCGAATGGATAAAATCTTGTGTTGATTCTCCGATTCATGCTTTTTTTCTACCCTTTGTTCATAGGGCCCTTCTTTTTCTTCTTTCATTTAATTATGTGTATGGCACTCACAACTGTCCCCGAAAATACATGGTTCTAATGTGGAATGTTGTCGTGTTTAAACAGGGCGCGGACAAGAGCCGTAGACATTACCCCGACTACTGCCGAGTGCCCGTGTCTCCAGGCCGCCGCCGCCTGGCGTCTCTTTCATGGTCAAAGATTCGCCCCATAAAAAGCTTCTTTTCAAGGGCACAGGCTCGCCCCACATAAAGTTTGATTTGTAAGCTTTCGCCTGCCTCGCTGTCTGCCCCCTTGTCTCCACCTCTGGCTCACACTCATTAATTTTATTTTATTTATTTATGCATACTGCTAATCCCATCTGGAATTGTTGATTGAAGATCGGTATTACAGGGCCAATAAGATTTGATTTATGATTTGATTTATGGGGTTTAACGTCCCAAAGCGACTCAGGCTATGAGGGACGCCGTAGTGAAGGGCTCCGGAAATTTCGACCACCTGGGGTTCTTTAACGTGCACTGACATCGCACAGTACACGGGCCTCTAGAATTTCGCCTCCTTCGGCCGGGATCGAACCCTCGTCTTTCGGGTCAGCAGCCGAGCGCCATAACCACTGAGCCACCGCAGCGGCTCAGGGTCAGTAAGAACGACTGGAATGAATACATCAAGGTGGTGAACATTTTAAATGAAAAACAACAAATGGCAGGAGTAAAGCACAACCATAAGAAATAAGTAACTGAACTAGTGCAACAAATTTTTAACATAAAGCTGCACTGAACACAGCTCCATGCTATCTTTTCTGTTTGCAAAATTCGATTTTTTAGCTTTCTTTTGTTGCTTTTTTTATGCTCGTTTGGCAGCAGAAGGTCTATTCATAGCTGAGAAGTTTGGATTTGAGTATGGAATATTTTCTTCCCCCCAATTTATTCTAATTCATGACATTGATGATGACGTCGAGTCTGTTATGGACTCCGCGACCCGTGGCTGGATGAAATTCCGTAGTGGTCTAGTCCCGGAGATCCGTGTCGTAAATGTACTGTCATAATCGCAGTTAGCGTGTGAAAATGGCCGCTGGCGGCAATACCTGTATTCATTTTTTTAGCCTTTTCCTTTTATAAAAAGGCCCGGTATCTAACCTCTACACTAATCATGGTAATCGATAGATGCAGGTCAACTTGAATGGCCCTTAACCTTCCAGTGAACAGATGAAAAGAAGGCGATAACCTGACCGTACCAGGCGACCCTTGATCTTCTCCACGATGCACTGCACTATCTGTTCCCGGCGGTCGCCCTCCGACGCAGCCGAAACGCAACCGTCGTACTCGGCACAGATGGTCGGCAGCACCTGCGGCGGGTTCAACGCACTCCATTCCGAAAGGCCGCAAAAGAAGAGGAAGCCTCGGCGTGACGCATCCTGTATTACGCTGCAGCATGCGGAAGGCTGTCTTCGTTACAAAAATAGGCACGTCTGTTTCAAAAGTTAGCCACCGTTGGCGCGGCTAGCGCAGTCACGGGGCCATGTGATGAACCTCCAGTAGCGATTGCTGGCCACTGCAAGTACATGACGGCAAGGGTGTAGTGTTTCACATAGGACTTTACACAAAATTTAAAGATAGGTTTCATGAGTTAGAAGACCACTTTTTGGGCTTTGTCAGCGGTGTAGTGCATCACACTACAGCTAAGACGTGTTAACTAGCAGGTTAAAACTATTAACTTATGTGTTAAAAAGCTAACTATTCATAGTTAGCTTTTTAACTATTACTGATAGGCTCGTTAATTGATAGGCTTGTAGCCTTAAGTAATATCAATATGAGTTTTTATAATTTTGCTCTTGTTATCGGCCTGAGAGCAGGCACCGGACATTCTCGTATACCGTTGTAACGGGGCTCACAAGACTGTGGCTCGTAATGATAATAATGATTGGGTTTTGGGGAAAGGAAATGGCGCAGTATCTGTCTCATATATCGTTGGACACCTGAACCGCGCCGTAAGGGAAGGGATAAAGGAAGGAGTGAAAGAATAAGGGAAGAAGGAGGTGCCGTAGTGGAGGGCTCCGGAATAATTTCTACCACCTTGGGATCTTTAACGTGCACTGACATCGCACAGCACACGGGCGCCTTAGCGTTTTTCCTCCATAAAAACGCAGCCGCCGCGGTCGGGTTCGAACCCGGGAACTCCGGATCAGTAGCCGAGCGCCCTAACCACTGAGCCACCGCGGCGGGTGACTGTGGCTCGGCCCCTGATCATCGGCCGCTATACTTTAGCTCCCTCGGCAATGCGTGGTTTTGGAAGGAGTATGCACACCCAGCACACTGGGGAGCCGCGCTGAGTTAAACTAATTACTGTGAAACACCACTTGAAAGAACTTCAGGGGATAAGAAAAAGTTCTCGCTTAGACAAAAGATATCCTAATTGAAATAAGCACGCTGCTGCTCATCTTGACGGGGCAAAGTAAACTGCAACTATTTTATTGGTTCCTAAAAGTATTTATTGCAGAATAATAAAACTCCACGCATGTATTCTGTACTCGGCACTTTTTATAAAGTACAGTAATTTTTCTACTGAACTTTTGAGCTGATTATTGCTAACTTCGTAAACCGGGCAAGTTTGTCTGCGCTTTTGCGCACCTTTATTAACACAAATGCCTACCGAGTAGCAAAAGGTTCCAACGCCTACAGACATCATTTGCGGAACTTCTCGTTGCATTTTCTTCCAAAACAGGTCCTTTAGCAAATTCTGCCTCAGACTGAGAGTGAGGCATGTGCTCTAGCAAATGCGTTCGGCTACTTCTGAAGAAACAATCCAGCTGCTATACTTTACCAAACTATTGTAAATTTCGAATCCTGCAGTTCTGAAATTACTAGTCCTACTATTATATGTTTCGCAAGCAAAGGTTTCGCGGACAAATTTCTCCACGTCTGCCGAAATGATGCATTGTGACCCGGAAACAGTTCGTTAATGCTTTCCAAATTGTTCGCTGAACTCGGGTTGTAATTTACTGAAATTCCTTCGACTGAAATGCATTTGTGTCGGATACAAAGGGGTTTCGTTGAGAGGTTTCGCAAAAACTTCTTTAGCTTGAAAAGTTTGTACTAGTGACGTTCGCTCAAGTAGCCTTACTTTTCGCTAGCAGAAATCGCGGTCATCATGATATGATCATCCGCCTCGCATACGGGAGGTGCAAGGTTCGATCCCCAGTGCCGCAGGATATTCACCAGTGATTTAACGGGTACAAGTTTTCTGCTGACTTGGTGCTATATAGACTTAGCAGAGGTTAAATGCTTGTAAGAAGGGGTTTTGACCCCACCCTGTGCGGATAAAAATAGCTTGCTTCTTGGCCCTCTTTGGCCATAGACACCCCTGCGCCATAAAAATTCATCATCTTCAGCATCAAATCTCAATCCAGTATCCTTCGATTCCTATCGTGCTGTACCTTGGATTTTTATTTTGCATAACTATATGAAATTGGGCTTGTGTCTTCTAGCTCGAGCAATAGTTGCGGCAGAATAAGCAAGGCTAATCCCACCTGTAGCATTCAACACCTCAACTCAACTCAACTCGAGCAATGGTTGGGATAAAATAAGGCAGGCATGCAACACACACCGCGCTGCGTTGGGCATTGCGAAACTCGTGCAGTTGTCGCGCGGGTGGATATCGATCAAATTTCCAGGCCCCGAGAGGTAAGAGAGGAGGTCAGGGGAGGTTCTCTCACCGCCGTCAAATACTTGGAAGGCACCCCGTGCTGGTCGTAGTTTTCGTAGCAGTCGATAAACATGTCCGCGGCTGCCGTCAGCATGGACATCATTTCCTTCTTGTCTGCCCACGAAAAAGAACAACAATGGCGTCACACTTCCAAAAGTGCAAAAGTGAAGAAAAATAAAAGACGAAGTTTTATTTCTATTTTTTATTTTTGCTCATGGAGAGGTGTTAAAACTTTTTTTTTTAATTTGCGCTGGAAGGTGCGGAGTATTGCCAGCACAGTCGTCAGCGCTTCTGCATTGTCGGTGTAGCCTCGTTTACATGAATGCGGCAGTAGTCGACTCCAGTTCACTTTTTCAGGGAAAGTGCAAAAAAGTCGAGGCAGAGAGTACAGGGCGATTCGGCTTATGTCGCATTCATGTAAACGCCGCTTGTGTCTGGCTGTTTTGCAGCGAGCTGAGACTCAAAATAGTCTGGATCGTTTTCTAAAACGCATCACGTCAGCAGATATTTTCTTTTGTGAACTTACGGTTTAAGCATAAATGTAAGCGATTTCTCTCTCTCTCTCTCTCTCTCTCTCTCTCTCTCTCACTCTCTCTCTCTCTCTCTCTCTCTCTCTCTCTTTGACGTGCTTAGATGCGTTTGCATGTGCGTGTGCGCGCGTTTCTGTCAATAAACTGTTGATTCTCACATTCTTGTGAAATGCTTGCCTGGTTCGCTTAGTAATCAGAAACACGGTAGTGCAACAGACTATGCTGTAAAAAAAAAGTTGCAAAAGTCTACGCTCAAACCTTGAAACCAGCACGCTCTGTCAGCCCATTGTTTCCTTACTGCAGCTACTTCTGTAGATGCTGGCAGGTAGCCTGCTAGAATGTATGCCTATGGCTGCTATTGTCCCTAGCTGGAAGCCATCGCTGCTGACAGTCAAATGCAGCCACGTAAACATAAACCTCACTTTGCTAAACATAAACCCCGCCGCTAAAGAAAAAGATAACTCAAAGCTAGCGTTCGCAGGACAACGGCTTCGTGTTTGCTCTGCTCGTTGGACTAAAAACGGGGGTGCTGGAGAAAGTTTGTTTTCTCGGCTAATCCGTTCCATGCGTTTGCACTAATGGCATTCCTTAATGAACTGACACGTTTAGTACCTGAGGAAAAAAAACGTGCTGGATTTTACGACGCATTACAGCTTTTGTAGCATCACCTGCATGCTTTTTTTTACCTCATTTCTGTCTGCTTTTTTTTCTTCCTTTAATCTACCTCAATTTCCTTTCTTTCTTTAGTAGCGTGCTCAATGACACCAATGTGTTCATCAAATGTTAGTTATAACAAAGCGTTGGTTTAGTTCATATACTTAACGGCTGGATTCAAATAGTTATCCCAGTGTCGTTCTCAGTGCTGTCGAGAGGGTTTGCTGCATACTTATCTACTTATTTCTGGCCCGATAGTCTACGAGAACTTGTCAAGAGGTCATTGATTGTTGAGGAAACACACGAAAAAGCCGTTCCATGCATCGGGCTTCGTAAGTTTCATGTTCTTTTGCTAAATTTGCTGCCCATGAGCCATAAAACCGAATAAATTATTATGACGTTCCTTCTTGAGGCGCGAACACACTGATGATGATGTACCGAAAAAAGTTGTCATACACTCTGTTTGCTATGAGCACGTTTTTTAAACTCACTTTCGTGTCTCATCTGCTGCTATTTTTTATTGTAAGGGACGCACTAGCATTACCTAACACCGCTCAGAATTTCAGAGCAGCCCCAGGCTTGTACGAGATAAAACCGTAGTATCTGCGCACAACTTTCCAGCTAAGTGTGATGCCATCCCGAACAAGCGCGATCAAATGTTAGTAGAGAGCATAGTCATACTTTCTGTGAAAGACTCTGATGCCCAGGACTCTAGGAATCTGAGAGCACTGAACACACGTCGAATTCACTGTGAACCATATCAACATTAAGCGCGTAGTTCACGCACTTACGACACGAATAACCACAGTACCCTTGTTTTGCAAACGTACTGTACTAAAACAATGGACGTCGCAACGCCCAAGCGTCCACTGCTGCATGCAAAGCAGTGAGCGTTGAAATTTCTTGACCGCCTTTCGTGCTGGCTAACCACGCCCGCCTGATATGCTAATGACCTTTCTTTTCTGATTCCTGACAACTGCAAGCTATTCATTATGGCTAATTTCCAGTAAAATATGATTAATAAACTTAACCGCTCGCATCAAACCAATGCAAGTAAATAATTCTCCATGTCTGTTATTTTTAGCTCAACTAAACCGAACCAATGACAGCGGACGCACGTCGCAAAGCAGTGCCCTGGCTGTGGAAGTGCTGTCGCCACAACTGTACTAGCATTGCACTAGTAAGAACCCATCATTAAGAACAGTTATCTTGCGGAAACCTCCAATAGGCCCCTCGTCTATCCATATACTGAAAATCTGAACAACCGATTCGACTCGCACTTCTAGCAATTGAGTGCCCTGCATCGCGCATCACATTCATCTTGTAGGCTCAAACCGAGATGGCCATGTCGCGTCGTCGCGTCCTTGGCTCTGTGCCTACTGGGCTGAGGTCCGCAGGCGTCCTCCAGCGGCGATCCTCCGGCGGGCCCCAAGAGGATCCACGAAGTCGCCAACAGCGTGCCGATCATGGCCGTCGTCCTGCGAGCCTTTGCTATTCCCCAAGGGACACTGTCATGGCGGCGCCCTGTTTGATCAGGCAGCTCTCATGAAGCGCCGCTCTCTTGCGCCGGGGTGCAAGGCGGAGGTCGCGCATCGCATCCATCAAACATAGCCTCGCATGAGAGCGCGCGTGCACGCAAAGGAGACTCGGTGGAAAGCAGAGCCCTGTCATGTAGCCCGTCGTGTATACGCTATTCACCTCCGCGCATGGCTTCGAAAGAAAAATGGGAGAGGGCGACGAAACACGTCTTTTGACGTGTTTGTAGCTCTCTTCATGGCTGCGCGCCGCTGGCGAAAATTAAGTTTTGAAAATATGTTTCACAAAGACGCGAACGCAACGTTGCCGCATGAACGCGGTCATCCTGGGCGAAAATTTTTCAAGACGAAATATTGAGCTTGTAGGTGACGATATAATTACGCCAGCACGAGGGGGGAAAAAGAGGACAGTGCAAAAGAAAATACAAAACAAATGTTCAGTTAGAACTTGTCCTGCATTTCCTTCATCATTGACCTTGTCTTTTCTCATGCTGATTACCTACTGACGACAGTTTTGTGACTGCTACAGACTGAAATGAATACTAAGAACAAATTGAAGCTGGCCTGTATCGATAATTACCTCTTTCCATTCGCATAGAGACCACTTTTACTCAAAACGAAGTTGTTATAAGGTAGAAAAGATGAAAAACAAAATACAGGTGTCGCCATCACCGGCCGAATTCTCAAGTAAAATGGTTGCGTCGGCACTGTTTCGCGGATCTCGGAGACTGCGCTGCACCGCATTTCACTTCAAAACGGAGGCAACACATCCTTCTCGAATTTGAATCGACTGGCGGGAACACTTGTAAGTCCAATTTTGCCCGCTATAAATGCATCCATTGCTGCTGGACAAACAAGAAAGAAGGCAAAGACGCGTCACGTGAGCAGCCGTGCATCGCATGGAGGACGACCTCTTCGCCCACGTAGTCAGCATACGGGCCACCCGGCCCAACAACAGGCCGCTGCGGGGCCAGTCCGGCTCTGAGTATGACAGGCGAGTGCAATTCATGCCTTTGCTATGTAACGGGCCAAATGTGGTGACGGTGGCGGTACGACACCTGATCCGTCATTGGTCATCGCTGCAATGCTGTCATAAAGTATGCAGTCCGAGCTCAACGGCATTATAGTAGCGAACCAACTTTACTCGAATTGCAGTAATTTTGGGGGGCAAGTCTGGCGTTGCTATCCGGATAACTGACTTCTTGTAGATTACCCGCCGCGGTGGCTCAGTAGTTAATGTGTTCGGTTACAGAGCCGGAGGACCCGCCGGATTCAGACCCGACAACGGCGACTGCGTTTCTTGGAGGCAAAACGCAAAAGGCGCCCGTTTGCTGTGCGATGTCAGCGCACGTTAGAGAACCCCAGGCGACCGAAATTAATCCGGAGCCCACCATTGCGGCACCCCTCATAGACAATGTGTCACTTAGGGACGTATGGGTCTAAGTGACCATGTATCGCTTAAACCCCATAATTTCGCATTTTTTTCCAATTCATGCATGCGTAGGCGGCGGAGAATACGGCTGAGCTATGATATTAGGATGCTTGTTGAGCCTGGACGGAGGCGTCGAGTCTCAACTTCTGTTCAGAAAAAGGCCACAAGTGGGCTTTTACCTCACGAGGCGGATTTAGGGTTGTTTGACGTCGGAACGAATCACTGGCCCGTCAACGCGACGGTTTGGTCCAAGACCCTTTTCCCAAGCATTTCAACCCAGGAAAGCCGAGCACTAGGCTGGGGGAAATCTTGTACCTATTAGAAAACCGGCAGGTACCCGGCGGCACCGGGGATAAAACCCAGCACCTCCCGAATGCGAGATGGATGCTCGGCCACAAGGCCACCGCTTCGGAAACCAATGGCGAAAAGCTTTCGCCTTGCATTGAGCCTAGCTCGGCGTTTGTTGGGATGGTTAACCAGAAGCGTCTTCAGGGATACGAGCTGCGCTCTCATTTCTAACTGTCGTCATCGATTCATTACTACAAGTTTTCGCCGTGAAGCTTTTGCTCTTTTGCATTTACCGATGCAATAAAAGTGGATTCCATTCTGCGTGCAGTAAATGACTCGCTTAGGAAACGACTGCTAAAATGGTGACAAAATTGTTATTGTGACGTTCTAGTGACTGCGTTTGACTGAAGCTACCAGACACGGCCTGGCTGCGTGCTGCAGTCAGTCGGAGGGTAACGGTAACAGGCGTGTACGCAGCTTCGGCAAATATAGTTCGTTCGTGCGCATTCTTGTTTCTTTTTCCTCGAGGCGCTGTGGAACACTGCCACCGTAATGGTAGTTACAGATCACTAAGGCACTGAGAAGCAATACAGCTGTTATACTAGGCAATGAGACAGGCATGCTGTGCACGCTGTGGAAAGGATTATCCACTGTAAGTATAAGTGGCTGAAATCATTGAGAAATATTACGAGTGGTTCGGCATACAAATAATACATGTCCTACATTCTCGGACAAAAAATTTGGAAATTGGAAAACTGTAAGACACTGTTGCGGAAATATTGAAGTTGATGGTCCATTCTTCTGATATATTGCAAAACATTTATTTTAAAGTGTCTCCATCGGTCGCATCCAACAGTTAAGGCTGCCATAGAAAACCAGTAGGGAATGCTTTTGACTATAGCAAAAACGTTAATAGAAAAATAGGAGAAACTACCGTCGAGTGATCTGCGGATATAGTGATTGTTAGAGTGAAATCTTGCATTATATGAAAAAAAAAATGCTTTCATAAATGGTTTCCCGTTCAAAAATGCTTTTGTCCCGAATTGTTGGGTATGTTCAACCGCCAGACAAAGGAGACATGGTGCCCTGTGGTCGCCGCTTTGTCGATTCAAGCGTTTATTGTTTCTGCGAACAGCATCGTTTGTATATCCATTACCCTGTTCTCACCAATGATGATGATGAAAAACGTTTGATTCAATAAAAAGCACTACCCCCCCCCCCCCCCCCCCAACGGGTTTTCTTGCTGCCGTAGGGTGAGACTATATCTCAGGTAGCATGCACAGACCTATTCATTTTTTTTGTGTGCAGCATGTAGATTTTTTTTTTCATGGCATACATTTAGGACGCCCATTTCGAGCCTTGGAAACACGTGTTTTAAATGCACCTCACGAGTCACGACTTCTCGCAGCTGCGTGGAAGCTGCGAGGAAATTACATTGAAATGCGGGTGGTTACCTCACGAGCGCACGAGAGCGGCACACTTCTTCTTTTTCCCCTAAATAGCACGTTAAATTTGTCACGAGAGCAATAAGGAGACGCTGATGTATTCTGTATGCGTACAGAAGAAGCAGGGGCTACATGATTACGAAGCTGCATGAGAGCTACAAGCGACGCCGTAATGGAGGGCTCGACATAAATTCGAACCACCTATGCTTCTTTAACACGCACCGACATCGCACAGCGTACGGGTGCCTGTTGCACTTCGCTTCCATCAAAATGCACTCGCCATGGCCGGAAATGCCCGCCGCGGTGGCTCAGTGGTTAGAGCGCTCGGCTACTGATCCGGAGTACCCGGGTTCGAACCCGACCGCGGTGGCTGTGTTTTTATGGAGGAAAAACGCTAAGGCGCCCGTGTGCTGTGCGATGTCAGTGCACGTTAAAGATCCCCAGGTGGTCGAAATTATTCCGGAGCCCTCCACTACCGCACCTCTTTCTTCCTTTCTTCTTTCACTCCCTCCTTTATCCCTTCCCTTACGGCGCTGTTCAAGTGTCCAGCGATATATGAGACAGATACTACTGCACCATTTCCTTTCCCCCAAAACCGATTACAATTATTATTATGGCCGGAATTCGATCGCGCCACTTTGGGCTGAGCAGCCGAACGCCAAAGCCGCTGAACCACCTCGGAAGATTTGTATAGCAAGAACTGTGAATCAGACTGAAAGTCCATTTCCAGCAGTCTGTGTATTAAGAACACGGACATTCCGTCTTTGCAGCTCTAACTGCTTAGCCCCAAATTTTTCTCCAGCACTGAGCAACGCATGCATACGATCGATGCACGTCCTCTGTCCTCATTATTCGTTTATGTGGCTCCGTGTCTTCCCTTGGCCGCGTCCCCCCCCCCCCCCCCCCCCCCCCCAGGAACCGGCGGGTGAACACGGCGGCCAACGTGAGTGCTGGTGTGTGCGTGGCCCCCGTCATTCTGGCCCTGGTCGTGCTGCTCGCCATCGAGCTGCAGAAGCAGTCGCTGGAGAGAGCACGCAGACTTCGCTGTACGTCCATCCCAAGAGTTCTCGGTTATCCAAACAAATGCCAGATCAGGACTAGCGGCCTGTCCACCATCGCGATGCTAAGGTGGCAGATGCCGCCGGAATTGCATGCCTAGCATCGGCCAGAAGTTGCATACAAGCCGATCATCCAACCAAGCCTACCACTACGCGCAACTTGCATCCAGAAGTCAGGTTATTTAACCTGCCCAACGAATGCCATCCACTGAGCTACTTGCAAACAGCTGAGGTACAGGGTTGGTCGGAAGTCACCAGGTCACAGGGCCCGCCTTTGAGGCTTGCCGTGGGGCACTTACGACATATGCCCGAAGCTCAAAGTCTTTGGAGGGTGTGGATGAGTCTCATACACGCTCCTGGCGATCTTGGTGGTTTCATAAACACATAAGGAACCGGCCGTTACAAAACAGCGCGAAAAAACGGAGGCGAAAACGAAAAAGGAGACAACACCAGCGCCGATATGGCCAACCGAGTACATGACAGGAAATGTAATTTGGAGCTGTTGCACGCGTGTCATAATGGTTGCAAGGTAATCTCAGCTTTCGACGGATTTCTATCAATACGCTGGCATTCAATTCATCTGCACTGCCGCGTGCCATTTCACATGGAAGTCTTCCAGTCCCTATCGCTTCTATAATTTATTGTACGTCGTTCCAAAACGAACTGGAAAAATTCGATACACTATGAATACACTGCGTCATGTTGGAGTTTTTAGCGTCTTTTTATGTTTTGCGTTTTTTAGAGCGCACTTCTTGCACGCCCGTTCCTGCGCTGAGACTCATACGAGGCGGGCCTCGGCGTGACCGAGCGCATCGGAGGATAAAACGAGGGCGAACGCAGACCGCAGCGGAGGAGGAAAGACGGCGATACCGAAGGGAGCACGAGGAGGAAGCGGGGGTGGAGGGTGGAAGCAGGAGGAGGTGGTCGCCATGGTTATAGTGCCTAGAATATAGACGCTTTACAGCGCCGTATCATGGGGGCTGCCATCTTTGGTCACGTGAGCACGCCGCCATTGCACGCCTCCTGACTGCTCCGAGCGCGCCTCGTCGCGACGGCTGCCGCGTCTGATGGTTCGGTTCCAACAGGCTGTGTTTCGGCTGATACGGTTGTAAAATAGTGGGAAGGAGACAGTATGGTTTGGCCAAAGATTCGAAGGACACGTGAGAACTCTAATTTGATCTCTTGTGGCCTTGAAAACGGTGTCCGGTTTCATAGCCAGCCAATGGATGGATTTCCTGGTACTTGTCTTTGCGTCCGCAGAAGGCTTTGCTGAATGTTTTTTTATTGTTATTATCTTAAACGGCAAGGTTTAATGCTTCTGCGGCAGCGCAGGTCGTTGTAGTATTCTGTACATGCACGCAGACACCGCTCTAAAACGCTCGCATGCACATCGTACGCATTTGTTTGCAACCTGTTAACGGTGCTTAGGAAACCGAAAATATTTTCTATTGGTTTGTTAAGCACACAAAGGTGACAAAAATAAATAGACACACAAATGTTAACTACCATGTATAGCAGTACCATTCATCAAGCAGCCTTCACAATCTGGCGCGCAATCGTTTCGAAGGATTCCGCGATATAATTGTTATAACGCGCACAGCAACGCATTCACACTACACGAAGTTCATAATTATGTCAGTCTCACATATGAAATTGCGGTACGCTCCACTCTCGATATGCGGACATGAAAATGCTCGAGGTCTCGTTGGTGGTAAGTAATCAGCTTCTCTCTGAGCGCTGGCCTGCGGGGTAACTTTTAGTGGCTGTCTCGCATGGACCGCGAGGAAGTGGCAATCATCCAGCCCAGCAGCCGTAACGCAAATGCTGTATTCCGAATCTGGTCCACGAAAAGCGCTCTACTTGGAGCGAAGTTCAAGAGTAGCACCAAGACGGCATACAATACACGGACGGTAAGCGTTGTCCGTTCGTACGGCTGTGCAGCGCACGATCTACAGTAGCGGCATGTAGGAGCATAAGTCGTCCTTCTTTTCCGTACCTGATCTGGCCTCCGGAGCTGCTGTTACTACAATTGCCGAACACCTTAACTTACGAGCAATGGGGCCTCACTACACACGTAGGCGCAACTGCACAGCAACTGAAAGCACGAAGTGACGGTTTCGGTGGCAGAACACTTTGATCATGAAGCAATGTTGCGCACTTACCCTCGCAGATTTTACAAGATCGTGACCTTTCTTTCTATATTGGCCATCTAGCACTGGCGGACGTGTTTGTCGCGTTCGCCCGTTCGGAAATGATGCATGGCAAACGGGCGCGAACAGGGGCAGTACTTCCTTGTGCAGTTCGGTTCCGTGAGGCTCGCAAACGATCGCATCCTGCACCATTAACTCTTTGTCGCAATTCTTGCAATCCACAGTAAAGCACGTATTTCCTCTGCCTTTCCCCATCTTCGCAGAAAGAACACTTCGGCAGCCACCCGCGATATTTCCATTACTGCATCGAGGCGTACACTCCGGCGACTTACGAGGTCCGTAATGGCGCCGTGTTCCGAGCGCGTCTGTGGCGCCATCTGGTCTCAAATGGAAGAACTGCGCGCTGTAAACGGTCTATATTCTAGGCACTATACCATGGTGGTCGCAGTCGGCCGCGAACTCCCTCCATGGCGGCGAAACTCGACGAAAACTCCATAGTTGTCAACCAAGTGAAAGTAGCGCCATCTGTTGCTCCGCTTTACACTTTTCCTCTTTATATAACATATGGCGGTGATGTAAAAAAAAAACAGAGCATGGTGGCTACTGCCATTACCCCGTTTCAAAGGGGACGCTCCTACCTTCCATCCATCCATCCATCCATCCTCCACCTAATGAGCTGCATCCAAATTTCGCATTAGGGAGAATCGTAATCGTTGGTTAATTTTTTTTAGTCTGTGTTATGTGCTGGTCTACCGTTATTTTCTTTTGTTACTTTTTTTTCATGGCGCCCTTGTATTTTTCTGTCCATATGATCTCGTATCTTGTCACAGACTGTCTTTGTTCTCGTGCTTTTATTGTCCATGTTGCTTAATGCTCCGCCTTAGGAGCCTGTAATGTGCAATGAATTATACTTGCAGTTTAGGCCTTCTCTTATCAAAAACTCGTCCTATTCGAGGCAGTATTTTAAACTGCCTCCATACAACTATGTTTGGATAAGCCTAATTGTTTGCGAGCTTAAGAAAGAAGGTTGCAAGCTGGTTCGTTTGCATACTCCCATGTCAGGGCTTTGCGCAGCAGAAAAAAAGGAACTTTTTCAAAATTAAAGAATTGCAAAGTTCCTTTTCTGTACTTTCATTTCAGTAGCCTTATTTTTTAATTGTTTTCTTGAATACGGTGCCGAAGCAGCTTGTTTTCTTTTTCTTTTTTTCACACGAGACCTTGGTTCCAAGATCTTAGATCCAACCAACAAAAGCAGGTTCATTACCACTTCTTACTTCACTCCATTTATAAAGAGTCAGCTGGCGCTCGACCTATACGCAAGGTATCTTAGGCAACTGTAAGGTGGCTTCCCATGTTAATTCACTTAATTACCCTAAAAACTCAACAAATGGAATCGTTTGCCCAGTTAACCGTAATGGACATCATAGAGGAGTAACAAAGACGCAGTAAGCATGCAAGAACATAATTAGCGCATATGTATTTACTGTATTTAGCTTCTCGAAGTCAAGAATCTCGACGTGAAACCCCAGATACCATTATACCATACAACAAGTTGAAGAAAATAAAACCAGAAATAAACTAGAAAAATACAAATGTAATCACACAAAGAAGGTAATCGTTGAAAATGCGATAGAATTCAAATGAATGGATTACACTTAAGGGGATAATTCAGTTACCTCCAACAGTAGCATCTTTAGTCCTGGAGCAGTACGCCGTCATGCCATTTGAGGCAAATGAATCGATCGATACAGCAGGCGCGCCCCTCCACTGCTGATGCATTTCTTTTTTTTTTTTCACCGAGAAAAGAACTGGATCAGAAGGCATAATGATAACTAAGCCGCTACTTTCACTCGAAATGTATTCCAGCAGGCGACTAAGTCTTGAGTTGGTTTTTTTCGTCGCGTTTCACTGCACTAAATTAGGAAATAAAGAAGCAATAATCTTGGCATATCGAAAGTCTGCAGTGAAGGCGCTTCATATATACTTGTCTATTGTTTAATTCATGTTCCTTTCTCCTCGCACCATGAAGGGAAAATAAAATGAATTCACTCATACGTAGCATGCAGAAATAATGCCCACCAACACAACAAACGTCGGTTTTGTTGCTCTAATTCTCCGAAGTTAATAAACTCGTCGCAGACACTGGCGTAAGGCGTAAAGCATAACTTTATTTCTGCACATTAAAAATGCGATCGAATGGGAAATTCTGCATCTGCACTTTGCGTTATTGCAACTGCGTGAATCTGTGCGCACCTTTGGTGCAACGCCAAGGAGCATTCGATGCAACGCTGGTTAACCTTTGGTGCAACGCTGATGGAGGCTTTCGGTGCCAGTCCTTGAAGAAAGCGTGCAGTATACGTACTGCACCGGCTGACCAAGCATCAGCAATGCGCATGCGCCCTGTTGCCCCGGTCTGCTGTTTGAGCACTCGTGTAGAACAGAACCTAAAAAAAAGTTTTCTCTGTGTTGCTTTTCTTTCTCAAGTTTTGAAGAAATGCAGGCATTTATAAAACCTATAAATTCTTATGCATCCTGCAATGTATTAAAAAAAAAGCACGTTTCAACCACCAGTTTGGGTCATGATAATCTAAGCTTCATATTCTCCGCTAAACGCGATATAAATAACTTCAAAGATTCTGTATTTTAAAGGTTCGTGCACTTCAGCACTGCACGTTTGACAATCCTCAGCAAGTAACACAGAAGTAATTACATGCGCATTCAGGGCTCTGCCGGGCACTCGTTGTGGTCTAGAAGTCGATTTTAAGTTTTTCGATTTCATGAATAACAAATGCCGCAAGTAGAACCTTCTTTTCTCGTGCAAGCATATGTAGTCACTTTATGCCGTATACGTGGTGAAAAAAAAAAAAAACTAGCGCGAATTATCAAAACCGCGTGTATTCTCCGCTACCTCTAGAAGAAGATATGCTCGATAAAGATCAATTTAAAAAAAAAAGCAGGTCTCGTCGAAGATTTGAACCAGGATGGACAGATTCTGTGTTCACGAGCTACTCGGTGCAAAAAAAAAAATATCGAAATAATTGCGAGCACTAGACACTGAGATAGATAAATAAGCACCTCGTTCCCGAAAGCCGCGTTTCTAAGTAAATTTTAAAAAAACAGGTCTCACCGAGATTTGAACTCGGATCGCTGGATTCAGAGTCCAGAGTGCTAACCATTACACCATGAGACCTTACTTTTCCGACGCCGGGAATCGAACCCGGGCCTTCTGGGTGAAAGCCAGATATCCTAGCCACTAGACCACGCCGGAGACGGTCGTCGGGTGGGGAGCGGCGGAACCGGTTGCTATCTGCGGCGCGTGCCGTGAGGCGTCGCTATAGTCGTTAGTGTGGCGCGTGCATTTGACAATCGAATCGTATCTGCCGTGCGCCGGAGTTCCCGGGTTCGAACCCGACCGCGGCGGCTGCGTTTTTATGGAGGCAAAACGCTAAGGCGCCCGTGTGCTGTGCGATGTCAGTGCACGTTAAAGATCCCCAGGTGGTCGAAATTTTCCGGAGCCCTCCACTACGGCACCTATTTCTCTTTATCTTTCACTCCCTCCTTCATCCCTTCCCTTACGGCGCGGTTCAGGTGTCCAACGATATATGAGACAGATACTGCGCCATTTCCTTTCCCCCCCCAAAAAAAACCAATTATATCTGCCGTGCGCGTTCGATTGTTCTCTTACTTGCATTTCGATGATGAAGGGACAACTTCTTTCTTATCAGTCCGTTTAGCCTAAGTGGAAAATTTTAAAGTAAGGCTCAGCACCATGTATGTATCAAAAGTTTAAGCGCAGCCGGACGACAAATGCGTTGGCGCGTTGCCGTTGCTACCGTTCTCAGCCTCGCACAGCCACATTTTCCTTCGAGTCGCTGTTACCGTAGTTACCTTGTTTACCGTACGGCGATACTGAAACTCTCCATTAACGGCTGTACTGATTTAATTTAGATTTGCGCAATTTGTAAGAAAAGAAAGTGTAATTTCTGACGGACTTTGGATTTAGGGAGAAGCGCTTGGCTTCTGTACAAAAACCAGTGTCGAAAATTTCCGAGCTTGTAAATGCCCGGAAATTTAATCACGACAGATCAGCCTGTAACTATCTGTTAGATGTAAATAATAAAAAGCACCTCCCTTCTATACCCCAGCCTGTAACGGTCTACCGAAAAACACGAATTAAAGGCATAAAGCTCCGAACCAGTAATAGACATGTAACTATTTTTCGCAAACTAAAACCAAAGCGGCAAATTCCATGCAGACTCGCTTCGTGGACAGCTACGCGCGATGCACCTCTGGGAAAGCGCCAGACTTCCGTAGGAGCGTTCCAAACGGTGACGACAGCTTCGAGCCCGCGGCAAAGCGCGTTTGAAGCGTTCAAGGCACTCACCTTGACACTGTGCGGTCCTATGGCCGCTGCTGACGGTGCTACTGCACTTAAGGAAGGATGAGCGCAGGAATGTCTCTTGCTTCTTTATGCTAGGTTCACCTCGAGAGCAATTACGAGGCCGAACGTTCTCAAAAGTGGTCTAACGAGCGTGTTTAATAATAATTCGTTTTTTTGGGGGAAAGGAAATGGCGCAGTATCTGTCTCATATATCGTTGGACACCTGAACCGCGCCGTAAGGGAAGGGATAAAGGAGGGACTGAAAGAAGAAAGGAATAGGCGCCGTAGCGGAGGGCTCTGGGATAATTTCGGCCACCTGGGGATCTTTAACGTGCACTGACATCGCACAGCACACGGGCGCGTTAGCGTTTTTCCTCCATAAAAACGCAGTCGCCGCGGTCGGGTTCAAACCCGGGAACTCCGGATCAGTAGTCGAGCGCCCTAACCACTGAGTCACCGCGGCGGGTATTTCCAAAGCTCAGTTTTCCCGATGCGCTCGATACCCTGGATCAAGGTCATTCATTCAGGCACTGAAGCAATAGACAAGACGGTGCGATTTCGGGCTCTATAACATCGCTGTGGTGATTTTAACTGTACATTAACTTGATCGGAAAGTGCAACCTGCTGCCTCGGTTGGCGTAGGCATTTATTTATTTATTTATTATTTATTTATTTATTTATTTATTTATTTATTTATTTATTTATGAACCCGTCCACTGCCCACTGCCGCGTGGCGTCTCATCTGTGTGTTCGCTGCCACGTGTAGCCATGTTTATTAGCCGCCCGGTTGCGGCTTGCTCTCGGAAACGCGCTTCAACGGTCGTGTTCTGTGCTACGACCGGCTCCTCTCCTCTTTTTGCGTGGACACGCCACTGTGGACTGCCGATTGCTCAGGCCTTTCCTGTAGGCTTTCCTACGACTCGCAACTGACCGAATCAGCGCACATTAGACAGTTTTAGCTGTGCGTACGCAACGGCTTAGCGTACGCAAGGAGTTTGCGGGGACGGTAGTGCGCATGCGCAGAACGCAAGCGCAAGCCCTGCGTCTTGCGTGCGTACGCTAGCCAGCGGACTTTGCGTTGCGGCGCTTGCGTGGCTTGCGTACGCTAACTTTGACAAGATGGCGGCGCCCTGCTCGCCCGCTTCGGAATAAATACACGTCGCCGCTGGATTCTTCGACGCAATAGCTCGCTCAAATGGTAGCGGTTCGCTTTTATTTCGCCTAATCTTGCCCTCACGTAGCGGTATAAGCGATAACTAGCCCCTGTTTTTCAGATAATTTGGCGATTTTCAAGCTCCTAGGCCTAACTATATGCAGTGTGTTTTCCTCGTAGCAACGACACCTGGCGAAGCAGTTTTCTGGCTTTTAGCCAGTTCTTACATTTTCTTCGGTTTGCATAGTTTTTCTTCTTTAAACAAAAAAAGGCTCCCAATGCACTCACACTAGTTATCAGTAATCACGGATGAAATTTTCTTCAACCAAGCGTTGATGTGGTTTGACGCCTTGTCACTAGATGGCGCCACGTGCGCCTGAGGGGCGCTACGGCACGGCCAGCTAAAACTATACTTCGGAGCGGACAGCGTAACGTACGCAGCGCCGCAGCGCTTTGCGTACGCAAGCACTTGCGTACGCACAGCTACAACTGCCTATTGATGTGCGCGGAAAATGCTTGTCGGTATGAGAACACCGGCTCCACACGCTTTACATATTGTCAGCTATTTGGCGCGCATGCTGCCAATTTGGTGACCCTGGTATGAAAGCGCAATTAGCTCACTAATACGTGGGGCTTGTCAACAAAGCAGCCCGAAGAACACAAACACGCCGAGCTCCGTTTTAGCCTTCAAGCTAAAACGTAGTTCGTACACCGTTTCTTTTGTTACGTTAAGTCTGAAAAATAGCAATTATGGTATGGCGCTAAGAATATTCAGTGGAACTCAAGAATGAAGAGTTTCTCGGTCAGACGCTGTACCCAACTATTTGGCACCATATCCAAGGGCAGATTTGGAAGGCAAGGGGGAATCAAGACAGTATCGATC